>NC_091160.1:4705901-4745901 GCF_040958095.1 Procambarus clarkii
ATATATATATTTATTTATATATATATATATATATATATATATATATATTTATATATATATTTATATATATATTTATATATATATTTTTATATATATTTATATATATATTTATATATATATTTATATATATATTTATATATATATTTATATATATATATATATATATATATATATATATATATATAAATATATATATAAATATATATATATATAAATATATATATAAATATATATATAAATATATATATAAATATATATATATATATATATATATATATATATATATATATATATATATAAATATATATATAAATATATATATAAATATATATATAAATATATATATAAATATATATATAAATATATATATAAATATATATATAAATATATATATAAATATATATATAAATATATATATAAATATATATATAAATATATATATAAATATATATATAAATATATATATAAATATATATATAAATATATATATAAATATATATATAAATATATATATATATATATATATATATATATATATATATATATATATATATATATATATATATATATATTATACATATATATGCATATATATATACATATATATGCATATATATATATACATATATATATATATATATATATATATATATATATATATATATATATATATATATATATATATATATATATATATGTCGTACCTAGTAGCCAGAACGCACTTCTCGGCCTACTATGCAAGGCCCGATTTGCCTAATAAGCCAAGTTTTCCTGAATTAACATATTTTCTCTAATTTTTTTCTAATGAAATGATAAAGCTACCCATTTCATTATGTATGAGGTCAATTTTTTTTTATTTGAGTTAAAATTAACGTAGATATATGACCAAACCTAACCAACCCTACCTAACCTAACCTAACCTATCTTTATAGGTTAGGTTAGGTTAGGTAGCCGAAAAAGTTAGGTTAGGTTAGGTTTGTTAGGTAGTCGAAAAACAAGTAATTCATGAAAACTTGGCTTATTAGGCAAATTGGGCCTTGCATAGTAGGCTGAGAAGTGCGTTCTGGCTACTAGGTACGACATTATATATATATATATATATATATATATATATATATATATATATATATATATATTATATATATAATATATATATATATATATATGTTGTACCTAGTAGCCAGAACGTCGTACTCTGCCTACTTTGCAAGAGCAAATTTGACTAATAAGCAAATTTTTCCTGAATTTATATATTTTTCTAAATTCATTCTTATGAAATGATAAATCTGTCCATTTCATTATGTTTTAGTTAGTTTGTTTAAATTCGAGTTAAAACTAACTTAAATCGTAAGCTATAGTCGCCTTGAAGTTTATTGAAATGCTCAATACCTTTCTTTGCGTTGATTGCTGTAATTGTTTTGTTTACTTTCCGCTTAAGGTCTTCCACAGGGTTCCTCGTGATTCGTTGAAATTTGGTGTCATCACTAAGGATGTCGGTAATTTTTTTCATGTATTTTTGGGTAGGAATCAATACATATGCTGCTGTCTTGTCGGCTTTTCTTATTGTTACATCTTTCAGATTTTGTTGTTGTTTTGCCGCTTCTTTGAGTCATGAGGTTAAGATTGTAGATGAATATGTTCCTCGTTTTTTCCCCGCATCTGTTAGTAGTTCAGCCTGAAGTGTGTCAGTGGTGATGACTTTTTTGTTGTCTTCTAGCTTATGGATATCGTCCAGAAGCATTTCGATTCCCAGGCGTTTTTGATGCATCTTTGGTTTAGATATGAACTGACAATTTAGACCAAGATTTAAGTGGTCTCGTTGGTCCTGGGTAAGATCATAAGAAGTCAGGTTAATGTAGCCATCTTTAGGACGAGGGATCTTTAACTATCCACCGTTTAGGGGTGTTAACTTATGGAGTGTCTTTGTTTCTACACGAGTTTTATGCTGTTGTTTCAGGTTAAATAGTTCACTGTTGATGGTTTGCTTGAGTTGGATAGGGATGTCGTACTGGGTCCATTTGTTTAACAGATGCTCAGCCTGCTCTGTAAGGGTTTGGAGGGCTTCCTTCTTGTTTAGTTGATGCCGTATGAGCTCTTGCCTATACCTATATGACCGCATATTCTGTATTTACTATCTTTTGATTTAGCGCTTCTATCCCTCTAACTATTTTCTTAGCATCAGGGCTTAGCTAAAATAGGAGTTCTCCAAAACTCATTTTCGTAATTTCAAGGTGAAGAAAACAAGTGAATTACTATAGAATGTATTACACTTATTTATTCAATTTGCACGTTTCGAACCTCTATGGTTCATTCTCAAGAGAATAGAATTTTCAGGTTTGGTTGATTTTATACCCACACTGGGTCAGGTGATAAGACAATAAATGGGAAAACATGGGGGGATACATAAGGGATAAAGGGGGGTGAAACATAAGAACATAAGAATAGAGGTAACTGCGGAAGGCCTATTGGCCCATACGAGGCAGCTGCTATCTACATACAAAGATTAATCAAGTGTAATTGGCCTGTTATGTTGAACGGTGTCTTCTATGTTGGCATCGTTATGTTCTGGTCTTGTCCTTACTCTCATGGTGGGTAGAGTAAATAGTTCACTGATTTGGGTGTTCATGGTAGGTTGTTCTATTCTTATGTGAATTGCTTGTAGAATTTGTAATCTTCTTGCATCTTGGGTTTTGTCTATTATATGGGTATTTTTGTTCAACATTTCTCTTGTTAGGGTGATGTCATGGGCTTGTCTCATGTGATTCCTGGGGACACCGGATTGAAGATGGCATGTCAAACGCCTCGTCAGCTTGGTCGACGTCATACCTATGTATTAGATTGAAGGTTGCATCCTTCGTGGGGGCAAGTGTACATGTATACAACGCTTGACTGCTGTAGAGGGTTCTCCGTCGGCTTCGGGCTGTTTTTGATAAGGAGTTCGGAAGTCTTCTTGGATTGTAGAATATTATCAGGTTTATGTTTTGGTTAGTAGTAATGCTTTTTACTCCATTACGGATTATTTCTTTCATTATTCTTTCCCCTTTTATATGTTCACTGTGCATGGTTGATTTGTAATATAATTTTATTGGAGGTATTGTGGTTTCTGTTCTGGGTTCAGGATTATACCAACGGTCCAAGTGTCTTCTTATAGCAGCGTTTATTTCCGCGTTGCTATATCCGTTGTTCACCAATACCTGAGTTACTCTTTCAAACTCCTTACTCACGTTGCTCCATTCGGAGCAGTGGGTAAGCGCTCGACGAATATAAGCATCGAGAACACTGGCTTTGTATCTTTGGGGGCACTCACTTCTACCGTTCAGGCAAAATCCCATGTTGGTGGGCTTAGTATATAGCATGCTGGACACGTAATCCTGTGGTCCTGGGTTCAATCCCAGGCGCTGGCGAAAAAAAATGGGCAGAGTTTCTTTCACCCTATGCCCCTGTTACCTAATAGTAAAATAGGTACCTGGGTGTTAGTCAGCTGTCATGGGCAGTTTCCTGTGGGTGAAGGCCTGGTCGAGAACCGTGCCGTGGTGACACTAAAAAGCCCCGAAATCATCTCAAGATGACCTCAAAATAACCCCTCCGCCGGCACTCGGTTGGTAATCTTAGGCATAGTATTTTATCAAATCACTTCATTCTTTGGGGCACTCGTTAGGAACACATATGCGAAAGAGCCTGAATGGTCCTCAGGACTATATGCAACTAAAAACTCACACCCCAGAAGTGACTCGTACCCATACTGCCAGGAGCAACGCAACTGGTATGTACAGGACACCTTAATCCACTCTTTCTTTGGGGCACACGTGAGGAACATAAATGTGAACAAGCCTGAATGGTCCCCAAGACTATATGCAACTGAAAACTCACACCCCAGAAGTGACTCGAACCCATACTGCCAGGAGCAACGCAACTGGTATGTACAGGAAACCTTAATCCATTCGACCATCACGACTGGACAAAAGTAGGTGATAGCCAAAGCTATTTTAACTACCCTTCCTCTTGCACTCGGATGGCAATATTGGACATAGTATTTTATCAAATCACCTCATTCTTTGGGACACACGTGAGGAACACAAATGCAAACAATCCTGAATGGTCCCCAGGACTATATGCAAATGAAAACTCACACCCTAGATGTGACTGGAACCTATACTGCCAGGAGCAATGCAACTGGTATGTACAGGTCTCTTTAATCCACTCGATCATCAAGACCGGACAAAAAGAAGTGATAGCCGAAGCTATTTGATCCTACACTTCGCCAGCACTCGCATGGCAATCTTGGGCATAGTATTTTATCAAATCACCTCATTATTTGGGGCACGCGTGAGGAACACAATGGCGAACAAGCCTGAATTGTCCCCAGGAGATATGCATCTGAAAACTCACACCCCAGAAGTGACTCGAACCCATACTGCCAGGAGCAAAGCAAATGATATGTACAGGACACCTTAATCCATTCGACCATCACATTCGGACAAAAAGAGGTGATTGACGACGCTATTTGAACAACCTATCCACCGGCACTCGGATGGCAATCTTGGGCATAGTATTTTATCAAATCAACCCGTACTTTGGGGCACAAGTGAGAAACACAAATACGAACAAGCCTGAATTGTCCCCAGGAGATATGCATCTGAAAACTCACACCGCAAAAGTGACTCGAAACAATACTGCCACGAGCAATGCAACTGTTATGTACAGGACACCTTAATCCACTCGACCACTACATGAAAATCCACTACATGAAAAAAAGAAGTGATAGCTGAAGCTATTTGAACTTCCCCTCCGCCGGCACTCTGATGGCAATATTGGGCATAGTATTTTATCAAATCACCACATTGTTTGGGGCACACGTGAGGAACACAAATGCGAACAATCCTGAATGGTCCCCAGGACTATTTGCAACTGAAAACTCACACCCCAGAAGTGACTCGAACCCATACTGCCAGGAGCAACGAAACTGGTATGTACAGGACATCTTAATCCACTCGACATATCACGACCGGACATAAAGAGGTGATAGTCGAAGCTATTTGAACCACCCTTCCGCCGGCACTCGGATAGCAATCTTGGGCATAGTATTTTATCAATTCACCTTATTCTTTGAAGCACACGTGAGGAACATATATGCAAACCAGCCTAAATGGTCCCTAGGACTATCTGCATCTCAAAACTCACACCCCAGAAGTGACTCGAACCTCTACTGCCAGAAGCAACGCACCTGTTATGTACAGGACACCTTAATCCACTCGACCATCACGACTGGACAAAAGGAGGTGATATCCGAAGCTATTTGATCCACCCCTTTGCCGGCACTCGGATGGCAATCTTGGGCATAGTGTTTTATCAAATCACCTCATTCTTTGGGGCACACGTGAGGAACACAAATGCGAACAAGCCTGAATTGTAGCCAGGAATATATGCAACTGAAAACTCACCCCCCAGAAGTGACTCGAACCCACACTGCCGGGAGCAGAGCAACTGGTATGTACAGGACACCTTAATCCACTCAACCAGCACGACAGGACAAAAAGTGGTGATAGCCAAAGCTATTTGAACTTCCCCTCCGCCGGCACTCTGAGGGCAATATTCGGCATAGTATTTTATCAAATCACCGCATTGTTTGGGGCACACGTGAGTAACACAAATGCGAACAAGCCTGAATGGTCCCCAGGACTATATGCAAATAAAAACTCTCACCCCAGAAGTGGCTGGAACCCATACTGCCAGGAGCAATGCAACTGGTATGTACAGGACATCTTAATCCACTCGACCATCATGACCGGACAAAAAGAGGTGATAGCCAAAGCTATTTCAACCTCCCCTCCACCGGCACTCGGATGGCAATTTTGGGAATAATATTTTATCAAATCACCTCCTTCTTTGGGGCACACGTGAGGAACACAAATGCAAACAAGCCTGAATGGTCCCCAGTATTATATGCAACTGAAAACTCACACCCCAGAAATGACTCGAACCCATACTGCCTGGAGCAACGCAAATGGTATGTACAGGACACCTTAATCCACTCGATCATCACGACCGGAGAAAAAGAGATGATAGCCGAAGCTATTTGAACCACCCCTCCGCGAGCACTCGGATGGCAAGTTTGAGCATATTATTTTATCAAATCACCTCATTCTTTGGGGCACACGTGAGAAACTCAAATGCGGACAAGCCTGAATGGGCCCCAGGACTATATGCAACTGAAAACTCACACCCCAGAAGTGACTCAAACCCATACTGCCAGGAGCAACACAACTGGTATGTACAGGACATCTTAATCCACTCGACATATCACGACCGGACATAAAGAGGTGATAGTCGAAGCTATTTGAACCACCCTTCCGCCGGCACTCGGATAGCAATCTTGGGCATAGTATTTTATCAATTCACCTTATTCTTTGAAGCACACGTGAGGAACATATATGCAAACCAGCCTAAATGGTCCCTAGGACTATCTGCATCTCAAAACTCACATCCCAGAAGTGACTCGAACCTCTACTGCCAGAAGCAACGCAACTGTTATGTACAGGACACCTTAATCCACTCGACCATCACGACTGGACAAAAGGAGGTGATATCCGAAGCTATTTGATCCACCCCTTCGCCGGCACTCGGATGGCAATCTTGGGCATAGTGTTTTATCAAATCACCTCATTCTTTGGGGCACACGTGAGGAACACAAATGCGAACAAGCCTGAATTGTAGCCAGGAATATATGCAACTGAAAACTCATCCCCCAGAAGTGACTCGAACCCACACTGCCGGGAGCAGAGCAACTGGTATGTACAGGACACCTTAATCCACTCAACCAGCACGACAGGACAAAAAGTGGTGATAGCCAAAGCTATTTGAACTTCCCCTCTGCCGGCACTCTGATGGCAATATTCGGCATAGTATTTTATCAAATCACCGCATTGTTTGGGGCACACGTGAGTAACACAAATGCGAACAAGCCTGAATGGTCCCCAGTATTATATGCAACTGAAAACTCACACCCCAGAAATGACTCGAACCCATACTGCCTGGAGCAACGCAAATGGTATGTACAGGACACCTTAATCCACTCGATCATCACGACCGGAGAAAAAGAGATGATAGCCGAAGCTATTTGAACCACCCCTCCGCGAGCACTCGGATGGCAAGTTTGAGCATATTATTTTATCAAATCACCTCATTCTTTGGGGCACACGTGAGAAACTCAAATGCGGACAAGCCTGAATGGGCCCCAGGACTATATGCAACTGAAAACTCACACCCCAGAAGTGACTCAAACCCATACTGCCAGGAGCAACACAACTGGTATGTACAGGACATCTTAATCCACTCGACATATCACGACCGGACATAAAGAGGTGATAGTCGAAGCTATTTGAACCACCCTTCCGCCGGCACTCGGATAGCAATCTTGGGCATAGTATTTTATCAATTCACCTTATTCTTTGAAGCACACGTGAGGAACATATATGCAAACCAGCCTAAATGGTCCCTAGGACTATCTGCATCTCAAAACTCACATCCCAGAAGTGACTCGAACCTCTACTGCCAGAAGCAACGCAACTGTTATGTACAGGACACCTTAATCCACTCGACCATCACGACTGGACAAAAGGAGGTGATATCCGAAGCTATTTGATCCACCCCTTCGCCGGCACTCGGATGGCAATCTTGGGCATAGTGTTTTATCAAATCACCTCATTCTTTGGGGCACACGTGAGGAACACAAATGCGAACAAGCCTGAATTGTAGCCAGGAATATATGCAACTGAAAACTCATCCCCCAGAAGTGACTCGAACCCACACTGCCGGGAGCAGAGCAACTGGTATGTACAGGACACCTTAATCCACTCAACCAGCACGACAGGACAAAAAGTGGTGATAGCCAAAGCTATTTGAACTTCCCCTCTGCCGGCACTCTGATGGCAATATTCGGCATAGTATTTTATCAAATCACCGCATTGTTTGGGGCACACGTGAGTAACACAAATGCGAACAAGCCTGAATGGTCCCCAGGACTATATGCAAATAAAAACTCTCACCCCAGAAGTGGCTGGAACCCATACTGCCAGGAGCAATGCAACTGGTATGAACAGGACATCTTAATCCACTCGACCATCATGACCGGACAAAAAGAGGTGATAGCCAAAGCTATTTCAACCTCCCCTCCGCCGGCACTCGGATGGCAATTTTGGGAATAATATTTTATCAAATCACCTCCTTCTTTGGGGCACACATGAGGAACACAAATGCAAACAAGCCTGAATGGTCCCCAGTATTATATGCAACTGAAAACTCACACCCCAGAAATGACTCGAACCCATACTGCCTGGAGCAACGCAAATGGTATGTACAGGACACCTTAATCCACTCGATCATCACGACCGGAGAAAAAGAGATGATAGCCGAAGCTATTTGAACCACCCCTCCGCGAGCACTCGGATGGCAAGTTTGAGCATATTATTTTATCAAATCACCTCATTCTTTGGGGCACACGTGAGAAACTCAAATGCGGACAAGCCTGAATGGTCCCCAGGACTATATGCAACTGAAAACTCACACCCCAGAAGTGACTCAAACCCATACTGCCTGGAGCAACACATCTGGTATGTACAGGACACCTTAATCCACTCGAACATTACGACCGGACAAAAAGTGGTGATAGCCGAAGCTATTTTAACCACCACCCCACCAACACCAGGATGGCAGTCTTGGGCATAGTATTTTATCAAATCACCTCATTCTATGGGGCACACGTGAGGAACACAAATGCGAACATTGCCAAATGGTCCCCAGGACTATATGCAACTCAAAACTCACACCCCAGAAATGATTCGAACCCATACTGCCAGGAGCAATGCAATTGGTATGTACAGGACACCTTAATCCACTCGACCATCACGACTGGACAAAAAGAGGTGATATCCGAAGCTATTTGATCCACCCCTTCGCCGGCACTCGGATGGCAATCTTGGGCATAGTGTTTTATCAAATCACCTCATTCTTTGGGGCACACGTGAGGAACACAAATGCGAACAAGCCTGAATTATCCCCAGGTCTATATGCAACTCAAAACTCACACCCCAGAAGTGACTCGAACCCATACTGCCAGGAGCAAAGCAAATGGTATGTACAGGACACCTTAATCCACTCGACCATCACGACTGGACAAAAAGAGGTGATAGCCGAAGTTATTTGAACCACACATCCACCGGCACTCGGATAGCAATCTTGGGCATAGTATTTTATGAAATCACCTCATACTTTGGGGCACACGTGAGGAACACAAATATGAACAAGCCTGAATGGTCCCCAGAACTAAATGCAGCTGAAAACTCACACACCAGAAGTGATTCGAACCCATACTGCCAGGAGCAACGCAACTGGTGAGTACAGGACACCTTAATCCACTCGGCCATCATGACCGGACAAAAAGTTGTGATAGCCGAAGCAATTTGAACCACTTCCACGCCGACACTTGGATGGCAGTCTTGGCCATAGTATTTTATCAAATGACCTCATTCTATAGGGCACACATGAGGAACACAAATGCGAACAAGCCTGAGTAGTTCTTAGGTCTATATGCAACTGAAAACTCACACCCCCAGAAGCGACTCAAACCCATACTGCCAGGAGCAACGCAACTGATATGTACAAGACACCTTAATCCATTCGATCATCACGAAAAGACAAAAGAGTTGATAGCCGAGGCTATTTGAACCACCCTTCCACCGGTACTCGGATGGCAATCTTGGGCATAGTATTTTATCAAATCACCTCATTCTTTGGGGCACACGTGCAGACCACAAATGCTAACAAGCCCGAGTGGTTCCAAGGTCTATATGCAACTGAAAACTCACACCCCAGAAGTGACTCGAACCCATACTGTCAGGAGCAACGCATTTGGTATATACAGGACACCTTAATCCACTCGATCATCACAACCAGACAAAAAGAGGTGATAACCGAGGCTATTTCAACCACCCTTCCGCCGGCATTCGGATGGCAATCTTGGGCATAGTTGATTTTATCAAATCACCTCATTCTTTGGGGCACACGTGAGGAAGAAAAATGCAAACAAGGCTGAATGGTCCCCAGGACTATACGCAACAGAAAACACACACCACTGAAATGACTCGAACCCATACTGCCAGGAGCAAAGCAACTGGAATGTACAGGACACCTTAATCCACTCGAAAATCACGACCGGACAAAAAGAGGTGATAGCCAAAGCTATTTCAACCTCCCCTCCGCCGGCACTCGGATGGAATTATTGGGCACAGTATTTTATCAAACCACCTCATTCATTGGGACACACGAGAGAAACACAAATGAGAACAAGCCTGAATGGTCCCCAGGACTATATGCAACTGAAAACTCACACCCCAGAAGTGACTCGAACCCATACTGCCAGGATGAACGCAACTGGTATGTACAGGACACCTAAATCCACTCGACCATCACGACTGGACAAAAAGAGGTGACAGCCGAAGCTATTTGAACACCCCCTCTGGCGGTTCTCGTGTGGCAATATTGGGCACAGTATTTTATCAAATCACCTAATTTTTGGGACACGTGAGGAACACAAATGTGAACAAGCCAGAATGGTCCCCAGGACTATATGCAACTGAAAACTTACTCCCCAGAAGTGACTCGAACCCATATTGCCAGGAGCAAAGCAACTGGTATATACAGGACACCTTAATGCACTCAACCATCACGACCATACCGAAAAAGGTTATAGCCGAAGCTATTTTAACCGCCCCTCCGCCGGCACTTGGATGGCAATCTTGGGCATAGTATTTTCTCATATCACCTCATTCTTTTCGGCACACGTGAGGCACACAAATGAGAATAAGCATGAATGGTCCCCAGGACTATATGCAACTGAAAACTCACACCCCAGAAGTGACTCGAACCCATACTGCCAGGAGCAACGCAACTGGTATGTACAGGACACCTTAATCCAGTCGAAAATCACGACCAGATAAAAAGAGGTGATAGCCGAATCTACTTGAACCACCCCTCCATTGGCACGCGGATGGCTATCTTGGGCATAGTATTTTATCAAATCACCTTATTCTTTTGGGCACACGTGAGGAACACAAATGCGAACAAGCCTGAATGATCCCCAAAACTATATGTAACTGAAAACTCACACCCCAGAAATGACTCGAACCCATACTGCAAGGATCAACGCAACTGTTTTGTACAGGACACCTTAATCCACTCGACCATCATGACCTGACAAAACGAGGTGATAGCGGAAGCTACATGAACCACCCCTCCGGCGCTCTCGGATGGAAATCTTGGGAATAGGATTTTATCAAATCACCTCATTCTATGGGGCACACGTGAGGAACACAAATGAGAACAAGCCTGAATGGTCGCCAGGACTATATGCAACTGAAAACTCACACCCCAGAAGTGACTCGAAGGCATACCGCCAAGATCAACGCAACTGGTATGTACAGGACAATTTAATCCACTCGACCATCATGACCGGAGAAAAAGAGGTGATTGCTGAAGCGAGTTGAACCACCCCGTTGTTTTCAGCGAGTTGAACCACCCTCGCTAAACCAGCGAGTTGTTTTCAGTGGGAGCCGGTCGGCAGAGCGGACATCACGCTGGGCTTGTGATGCTGTGGTCCCGGGTTCGATCCCAGGCGCCGGCGAGAAACAATGGGCAGTGTTTCTTTCATCCTATGCCCCTGTTACCTAGCAGTAAAATAGGTACCTAGGTGTTAGTCAGCTGTCACGGGCTGCTTCTTGGGGGTGGAGGCCTGGTCGAGGACCGGGCCGCGGGGACACTAAAGCCCCGAAATCATCTCAAGATAACTTCAAGATAACACCTCCGCCGGCACTCGGTTGAAAATCTTTGGTATAGTATTTTATCAAATCACCTCATTCTTTGGGCACACGTTAGAAACACAAATGAGAACAAGCCTGAATGGTCCCCAGGACTATTGCAACTGAAAACTCAGACCCTAGAAGTGACTCGAACCTATACTGCCAGGAGCAACGCAATTGGTATGTACAGGACACCTTAATCCACTCGACTATCACGACCAGACAAAAAGAGATGATAGCCGAAGCTATTTGAACTTCCCCTCTGCTGGCACTCAGATGGCAATCTTGGGCATAGTGTTTTATCAAATCACTTCATTTTTTAAGGTACACGCGAGGACCACAAATGCGAACAAGCCTGAATGGTTCCCAGGAATATATGCAACTGAAAACTCACAACCCAGAAGTGACTCGAACCCATACTGCCAGGAGCAACGCAACTGGTATGTACAGGACACCTTAATCCACTCGACCATCATGACCGGACAATAAGAGGTGATAGCCGAACCAGTTTGAACCACCCCTCCGTGGGCACTCGGATGGCAATTTTTGGCATATTATTTTATCAAATCACCTCATTCTTTGGGGCACACGTTAAGAACACAAATGCGAACAATCCTGAATGGTCCCCAGGACTATATGCAACTGAAAACTAACACCCAAGAAATGACTCGAACCAATACTGCCAGGATCAATGCAACTGGTATGTACAGGAGACCTTAATCCACTCGACCATCACGACCTGACAAAAAGAGGTGATAGCTGAAGCTATATGAACCACTCCTCCATGGGCACTCGGATGACAATCTTGAGCATATTATTTTATCAAATCACCTCATTCTTTGGGGCACACGTGAGGAACACAAATGCGAACAAGCCTGAATGGTCCATAGGACTATATGCAACTGAAAACTCACACCCCAGAAATGACTCAAACCCATACTGCCAGGATCAGCGCAACTGATATGTACAGGACACCTTAATCCACTCGACCATCACGACCTGACAAAAAGAGGTGATAGCTGAAGCTATATGAACCACCCCACCTACGCACTTGGATGGAAATCTTTTGAATAGATTTTTATCAAATCACCTCGTTCTTTGGGGTACACGTGAGGAACACAAATGCGAACAAGCCTGAATGGTTTCCTGGACTATATGCAATTTAAAACTCACACCCCAGAAGTGACTCGAACCTATACTGTCAGGAGCAACGCAACTGGTATGTACAGGACACATTAATCCACTCGACCATCACGACCGGACAAAAAGAAGTGATAGCCGAAGCTAATTGAACAACCCCTCCGCTGGTACTCGTATGGCAATATTGGGCATAGTAATTTATCAAATGACCTAATTTTTTGGGACACATGAGGAACACAAATGTGAACAAGCCTGAATGGTCCCCAAGACTATATGCAACTGAAAAGTCACTCCCCAGAAGTGACTCGAACCCATACTACCAGGAGCAAAGCAACTGTTATATACAGGAAAACTTAATCCACTCGACCATCACGACCGGACAAAAAAAGGGGATAGCCGAAGCTATTTGAACCACCCCTCTGCCGGCACTCGGATTGCAATCTTGGGTATAGTACTTTATAAAATCACCTCATTCTTTGCATCACACGTGAGTAATACAATGCGAACAAGGCGGAATGGTCCCCAGGACTATATGCAACTAAAAACTCACACCTCAGTAGTGACTCGAACCCATACTGCCAAGAGCAACGCAACTGGTATATACAGGACACCTTAATCCTCTCGAAAATCACGACCGGACAAAAAGAGGTGATGGCCAAAGCTACTTGAACCACCCCTCCGTTGGCACTCTGATGGCAATCTTGGGCATAGTATTTTATCAAATCACCTCATTTTTTGGGACACATGAGGAACACAAATGCGGACAAGCCTGAATGGTCCCCAGGACTATATGCAACTGAAAACTCACACCCCAGAAGTGACTTGAACCCATACTGTCAGCAGCTAATCAACTGGTATGTACGTGACACCTTAATCCACTCGACCATCACGACCGGAAAAAAAGAGGTGATAGCCGAAGGTTTTTGAACCACCCCTCTGCCGGCACTCGGATGGCAATCTTGGGCATATTATTTTATCAAATCACCTCATTCTTTGGGGCACACGTGTGGAACACAAATGCGAACAAGCCTGAATGATCCCCAGGACTATATGCAACTTAAAACTCACACCCCAGAAGTGACTCGAACCCATACTGCCAGGATCAACGCAACTGGTATGTACAGGACACCTTAATCCACTCGACCATCACGACCTGACAAAAAGAGGTGATAGCTGAAGCTATATGAACTTCCCAAAACAAATTAAGAGTGCGACACGTGGTAGCAACACTGGCCGTCCATACTGCCCCTCCGGGCCTGTCTCAAGTTGGTAAACACCCACGGTCAACACCCACTGCCAGCACCCACGGTCAACCCCCCCACCGGTCAACACCCCACCTTTTAAGACCTCGTAAGACCATCACCACTGAACAGAAGTGTTCAAAAAATGGCTTTGATAAAAACGTGCATAGAATGCAACATGAAGGTAGATTACCAACAGAGCTTTCAATGCCAACTCTGTTCAGCAGCCATACATAAAAAATGTGCCAACATGACTAACAATTCAAGGAAAAATGGTCCCAGTGACCACTCTGTGTACTGGCTCTGCAAAAAAGGATGTTGTAACTTTTTTGAAGTTGAAGGAAATCCTGGATAAAACTCCCGCCTAAAACAGAGAATTACTAATTTTATGCCTGCATAGTAATTTTTAATGTATTCAAACAAACTGTACATGACACTAAGGTACAACCAGCTGTGGCACAGAGCTCGATGGCGCGGAGTCGGGGACGCCTGAGCGGAGTGCGGAGTCGTGGACGCCTGAGCAGGGCACGGAGTCAGGGACGCCTGAGCAGGGCGCGGAGTCGGGGATGCCTGAGCGGAGCATGGAGTCGAGGACGCCTGAGCGGAAGATCGAACTGTCGACAACCCAACACATTTAATTTAGGTTTATTCTGAGTGTTTATCCTATGTTTCGTTGAACTATAACGGGGTACATTAATCTGATCAGGTGTCAGCCTCAGCCGGACCTATTGTCAGGTGCGACACACTTTGTGCTGAGGTCTGACAAAGGACAAGAAAATAAGATTGTATAAAAACTTCATCATGGATATATTCGGATATATCTCTAACCACCTTATATACAATATATTACATGTACATATATTTAGGCATTGTACACAAGTACAGTTATATATATATATATATATATATATATATATATATATATATATATATATATATATATATAAATATATATATATATATATATATATATATATATATATAGAGAGAGAGAGAGAGAGAGAGAGAGAGAGAGAGAGAGAGAAAGAGACACTGCGACCATTAAATGGTCGTCTCTTGTCCGATTGTTCTTTCCACTTATAAATCATCCACTTGTCCGTAATTATGACCACTATTCGGACACTGTGTGTTACCTCAACGCCTCTAACTATCAATGACGGTGCCTTCCACGACCTCAGAGACGTTTACCATGCCGCTAGGTCCTCACGTCCGTTTCCTTTGGTGAGGGTGGAGCATACTGGAACAGTTGGGTCAGTTGGTCAAACATCCGAAAGCGACGACAGCATGTTGACTCAATGGAGGGGAGTAGATGTCTGCAGCCATATCAGGCCAATAAAAATGGTCTTGTATTTTCCTAAGTGTCTTATGAACACCGAGATGTCCCGCCATTTCTAATGCATGGGCAACTTCCAATACAGAGTTCCTATAACCCTTAGGTACCATCACTTAATCCTTTTCAACCCAGTCTTTGTCAGCTGGCGCGTGGTCTGATCGCCATTTTTGCATCAAAACCCCGTCGTCCAGGTAATAGTAAGTGGGTGACGTGATACAAGCATTTCCTCCCTTAGCTTCCTATATATATTTCTCAAATTCTAATTTCTGGGCAGCTATAAAATCTGGTTTGCTTACCTTTATGTGGTATGGTAATTGTGGTCTTACTTCCACTCTCGCTGTACTTGGTGCTGCACGTTCCTCGAACAAGTCTTTTAGGCCAAAATCCGCCTCTTCCTCCGCTGCAGAAGATACGTCCATCCTCTCTGGCACATCTCTTAGTCGAGCACTCTGCGCTCGGGTTACGACGCAGGCCGGATATACTTCTATTTGATCATCTTCCGAGGGATCATCCAGAATACTGGCGAGCGTTATGTTATTACATGTTTCATCTTCCAAATTGTTTTGATGTCCGTTTGGTACATCACTGCGCAGTACCTCTGGCAACACACTTGAACCGCACAAATCGTTGCCCAAGATGACATGTACTCCAGGAATGGGTATGTCCGAGCACACTCCTAACATCACTTCATCTGTAAAGTAATCAGAGGTTAGCTTTACTGTACACACAGGTATATCTATCTCTGAATTTATACCCCGTACCTTAATTATTTGTCCATTTATACAAGCTCTGTACTCAGGAATCAAGCTTTTCAGTATTAAGCTCTGATTCGCTCCTGTGTCACGTAATATTGTGACTTGTTGGTCAGGCTGACCCCCAGTACTCACCATCCCTTTGCTAATGAAAGGGTTATATCCTTTCGTAATGAACATCTCCTGAGGCAATTCCTCCTTTAAACTTGTATACGGACGACCGTATTTACTTACTGTGAGGGACACCACTCTTCTGCCTTGACTACACTCTCTACTTAAGTGTCCAGGCTTGTTACATGTGTAGCATATTACCTGAGAAGAGAATCCTCGTCCTCTCGAACTACGTTGTCCATTATAATAGGATTCGCCACGTCTCCATTGTCCTATACCTCGATTTCTAGACGTTGTATTTCCTCCCTGACCCGAGGGTGCGCTAGCCTGACCCTCGAATGCGTCACCTCCCGACGGAGAAAATTCTACATACCCCCGACTTTGTCGGGTTATCGGCTTGCTAGTATATCCACGACCATCTCTACTGTTCCACGTATACTGTCTTTTACTACCCTGCAACTTTGCGTGACCTTTTTCTTTATGTTCCTGGAGACTTCTGTAAGCTTCCTTAATTACATCTGCTTTGTCCGATGCGTCTAAGAGTGTTTTTATTCCTGCTTCTTGAACCTAAAACCTGGTGTCTGGAGTCACCATCTCCAAGAATTTTTCCATTAACATCAATTGTTTCAAGTCTTCGAAAGATCCTACCTTTTCGGAACCCATCCATCTTTGGAATCTACGTTCCAAATCTCTGGCTGTTTCAGCATATGTGCTCCTGTGTCTTTACCATTTCTCTGAACCGCTTCCGGTAAGCTTCAGGTGTCAGTAGAAATGATCTTAATACGCTCTTTTTCACAGTCCAGTAATTTTTACAATCTTCAAGAGAGAGCTGGGTATAGGCCTCTCTCGCTGCCCCAGTCAATCTTATTTGCACCAATTGGGCCCAATCCTCCTCTGGCCACTGCTTTAGTGTAGCAACTTTTTCAAAATGCTCAAAAAAAGACTCAGACTCTTCTGGACAAAATTGCGGAACCTCTTTTTCACGTGCCTTGTGATCATATGCTGCGGGCATAGGTGTGCTCTCCGAGTGTACCTCTCGCCCTCGCCTCTGAGCAGCCACAAATTTATTTGCTTCGATTTCCATTTGCTTCGTTTTCTCCTTTTCTAATTCTACACGCGTTTTTAGCTCACTTTCAAGTCGCACTTTCTCTTGCTCCAATTTCAGTTTCTCTAACTGAAACTCTCTCTCTTCCCTCTTAATTTCAGCTTCCAGTTTCAAACGTTCCAATTCATATTCTAAACTTCCACTCCTACGAGACGTATTAGAAGACACTGAGGAAGTATCTTGTTCCCCACTTTCCTTTGCACTCACCTCTAATCCTACCGCTCCTACGTCTTCGCGTCGAGACCTTACTTTATTTACAAGTTCTTGTCTCATATAGACCACTTTAGTCGACACTAATTCTATCTCATAGTGTTCGGCGATTTTCTTCAGCTGTTCTTTCGTACAGCTCTCCAAAATCAATGGGTCCTCTTTTGATATAAATGAATGGACACGATCCATCATGAAAACTTTACCTGGCTGGACACCTAGATGACTAGCAATGGGTGCTGCAAGTGTACACAGTGTGTCTTGCTCAAAACACTCCAGGACAGGCCCCCATACTATGGGATAATGCGTCAGCCATTATATTTTCCTTTCCTTTAATGTGTACTATATTTAAGTTATAGTCATGTAATATTAGAGCCCACCTGGTTAGGCGCTGATTGGTATTCTTCATTTTATTTAAAAATACGAGCGGGTTATGATCCGTGAAGACCGTAACAGGTCCTATGCCTGCTCCCACGTATACCTCAAAATACTGTAGCGCCATTACTAAGGCAAAAGTTTCCTTTTCAATGGTACTATATGCTCTTTGATTAGGTAAAAATTTCCTAGAGAAAGAGGACACTGGTTTACAAGTTCCATTTTGGTCCTGAGTCAAAACAGCGCCCGCACCTACATCACTTCCATCGACAAAGAGGGAAAATGGCTTCTGAAAATCGGGTGAAACCAATACAGGGGCTTCTGTTAGCAAATGATTTCGTTTTATTAACGATTCTTGACAGGCTTCGTCCCACTGCCACTTCTTATGTTTCGCTAAAAGTCCTGTTAATGGTGCTGCAATGGTTGCAAAATTTCTGCAGAATTTTCTATAGTACCCCACCATGCCTAGGTACCTGAGTAAATCTCTTCTCCCTCTAGGCACAGGGTACTTATCTATAGCTTCAACTTTTTGTCTGACAGGGGCAACCTCCCCTTGTCCTACGATGTATCCAAGATATTGCAATTTTACTCTAGTCTACTCAAGGCAGCCGTATTACCTGCACGTGTTTCCTGCAGAAGCTGTGAGTCACCCCCCAAATGAACACTGTTGTGTTAGCCAGCCTGTGACGTGGCAGTTGAGGAATTGTCGTACCCGGGGCTGACTGGTGGAGAAGACTAGCCACTGGGGTGTTGTGGTGAGGAGAGTGATCAGCGGAATCACACATATGGGGGCCTGTCCGGGAGTGTTTTGAGCAAGACACACTGTACACTTGCAGCACCCATTGCTAGTCATCTAGGTATCCAGCCAGGTAAAGTTTCATCATGGATCGTGTCCAAGAATTTTTAACAAAAGAGGACCCATTGATTTTGGAGAGCTGTACGAAAGAACAGCTGAAGCAAATCGCCGAACACTATGAGATAGAATTAGTGTCGACTAAAGTGGTCTATATGAGACAGGAACTTGGAAATAAAGTAAGGGCTCGACGCGAAGATGTAGGAGCGGTAGGATTAGATGTGAGTGCAAAGGAAAGTGGGGAACAAGATAATGAGGAAGTATCTTCTAATACGTCTCGTAGGAGTGGAAGTTTAGAATATGAATAGGAAAGTTTGAAACTGAAAGCTCAAATTAAGAGGGAAGAGAGAGTGTTTCAGTTAGAGAAACTGAAATTGGATCAAGAGAAAGTGCGACTTGAAAGTGAGCTAAAAACGCGTGTAGAATTAGAAAAGGAGAAAACGAAGCAAATGGAAATCGAAGCGAATAAATTTGTGGCTGCTCAGAGGCGAGGGCGAGAGGTACACTCGGAGAGCACACCTATGCCTGCAGCATATGATCACAAGGCACGTGAAAAGGAGGTTCCGCAATTTTGTCCAGAAGAGTCTGAGTCTTTTTTTGAGCATTTTGAAAAAGTTGCTACACTAAAGCAGTGGCCAGAGGAGGATTGGGCCCAATTGGTGCAAATAAGATTGACTGGGGCAGCGAGAGAGGCCTATACCCAGCTCTCTCTTGAAGATTGTAAAAATTACTGGACTGTGAAAAACAGCGTATTAAGATCATTTCTACTGACACCTGAAGCTTACCGGAAGCGGTTCAGAGAAATGGTAAAGACACAGAGGAGCACATATGCTGAAACAGACAGAGATTTGGAACTAGATTCCAAAGATGGATGGGTTCCGAAAAGGTAGGATCTTTCGAAGACTTGAAACAATTGATGTTAATGGAAAAATTCTTGGAGATGGTGACTCCAGACACCAGGTTTTAGGTTCAAGAAGCAGGAATAAAAACACTCTTAGACGCATCGGACAAAGCAGATGTAATTAAGGAAGCTTACAGAAGTCTCCAGGAACATAAAGAAAAAGGTCACGCAAAGTTGCAGGGTAGTAAAAGACAGTATACGTGGAACAGTAGAGATGGTCGTGGATATACTGGCAAGCCGATAGCCCAACAAAGTCAGGGTATGTAGAATTTTCTCCGTCGGGAGGAGACGCATTCGAGGGTCAGGCAAGCGCACCCTCTGGTCAGGGAGGAAATACAACGTCTAGAAATCGAGGTACAAGACAATGGAGACGTGGCGAATCCTATTATAACGGACAACGTAGTTCGAGAGGACGAGGATTCTTTTCTCAGGTAATATGCTACACATGTAACAAGCCTGGACACTTAAGTAGAGAGTGTAGGCAAGGCAGAAGAGTGGTGTCCCTCACAGTGAGTAAATACGGTCGTCCGTATACAAGTTTAAAGGAGGAATTGCCCCAGGAGATGTTCATTACGAAAGGATATAACCCTTTCATTAGCAAAGGTATGGTGAGTATTGGGGGTCAGCCTGACAAACAAGTCACAATATTACGTGACACAGGAGCGAATCAGAGCTCAATACTGAAAAGCTTGACTTCTGAGTACAGATCTTGCATAAATGGACAAATAATTAAGGTACGGGGTATAAATTCAGAGATGGATATACCTGTGTGTACAGTAAAGCTAACCTCTGATTACTTTACAGATGAAGTGATGTTAGGAGTGTGCTCGGACATACCCATTCCTGGAGTACATGTCATCTTGGGCAACGATTTGTGCGGTTCAAGTGTGTTGCCAGAGGTACTGCGCAGTGATATACGGTAACACAGTGTCCGAATTGTGGTCCTAATCACGGACAAGTGGATGATTTATAAGTGGGAAGAACAATCGGACAAGAGACGACCATTTCATGGTCGCAGTGTCTCTCTCTCTCTATATATATAACTGTACTTGTGTACAATGCCTAAATATATATACATGTAATATATTGTATATAAGGTGGTTAGAGATATATCCGAATATATCCATGATAAGTTTTTATACAATCTTATTTTCTTGTCCTTTGTCAGACCTCGGCACAGTGTGTCGCACCTGACAATAGGTCCGGCTGAGGCTGACACCTGATCAGATTAATGTACCCCGTTATAGTACAACGAAACATAGGATAAACACTCAGAATAAACCTAAATTAAATGTGTTGGGTTGTCGACGTATGTGTTGGGATCGAACTGTCGACAACCCAACATTTAATTTAGGTTTATTCTGAGTGTTTATCCTATGTTTCGTTGTACTATAACGGGGTACATTAATCTGATCAGGTGTCAGCCTCAGCCGGACCTATTGTCAGGTGCGACACACTTTGTGCTGAGGTCTGACAAAGGACAAGAAAATAAGATTGTATAAAAATTTCATTATGGATATATTCGGATATATCTCTAACCATCTTATATACAATATATTACATGTATATATATTTAGGCATTGTACACAAGTACAGTTATATATATAGAGAGAGAGAGAGACACTGCGACCATGAAATGGTCGTCACTTGTCCGATTGTTCTTTCCACTTATAAATCATCCACTTGTCCGTAATTATGACCACTATTCGGACACTGTGTGTTACCTCAACGCCTCTAACTATCAATGACGGTGCCTTCCACGACCTCAGAGACGTTTACCATGCCGCTAGGTCCTCACGTCCGTTTCCTTTGGTGAGGGTGGAGCATACTGGAACAGTTGGGTCAGTTGGTCAAACATCCGAAAGCGAAGACAGCATGTTGACTCAATGGAGGGGAGTAGAGATCTGTTTCTCCACATGCTCCGGCCAGCACACGTTACCTTGCCCGGTGGTTCTGATTGGCTAACAGAAATTCCCGCCACCGGACGAGCCAATCCGTGCTGACCGTTAACGACCTCCATGATCGTTAACCTCGTTCTTCCTGTAATAATGAACGTATTTCTATTAAATAACCGTGTCTTTATGCGATGAAATAACACGATACGGTATATCGTAACACTGAGCGGAGCGTGGAGTCGAGGACGCCTGAGCGGAGCGCGGAGTCGAGGACGCCTGAGCAGGGCGCGGAGTCGGGGACGCCTGAGCAGGGCGCGTAGTCGAGGTCACCTGAGCACGGCGCGGAGTCGGGGACGCCTGAGCACGGCGCGGAGTCGGGGACGCTTGAGCAGGGCACGGAGTCGGGGACCCCTGAGCTGAGCGCGGTGTCACAGGCCCCGGAGCAGAGCGCGGTGTCACAGGCACCGGAGCAGAGCACAGCGTCGGGGCCGCCGCAGCAGAGTGCGGTCCCTGGCAAAGGGAAACAAACAAAACAAGGCCCCAAAATCTGTTGGTATTACAAATGGGCTACCTGTAAGCATGGGGAATCGGGAAGAACAAATGGAACATGTAAATACGATCACCCTAGAAAGTGCAGAAACCTCCTCAATACAGGTAAATGTACCAAAAGCTGCGAATTCTTTCACCCAGAAATTTGCAAGAACTCTTTGGACAGGAAAGAGTGCTTCAATGCTGAATGTCCAGCTTTTCATATAAGAGGTACCAGGCGAATAAATCCGACAGACTACCACTATGAAAACAGCCACTACTTCATCGACCGGGATAATTTTTTAGCAAGAGGAGGAGGAGAAGAATGGCTAAAAATGACCAGACTCTACCATCAACTCGGTCATATGCTAAAGAGGACGCAAACACAGTGGCCAACTTACCAGAGCCTCAGATATTAACACCAAGTAAAGCATCCAGCACTTTCACTAACACGATAACATCATTTATATATGCCAAGATCCAGGGAATAAAAACACGCAAATCCAACAAAGTTCACTTTACAGATGGTCTCCTTCACGAGGCAAATGCAGTGTTTGCAGCCCTAACGGAAACTCAAACAAAGGAGTACCTTGATGGCGAAATATGGATCTCAGAGTACAATCTCTTCAGATGTGATAGGAAACACCGGCTTCAGGGTGGGGTCACCCTCTACATCAAAGACACATTCATCTGCTCTGAGCTGCTAAACACTTCAAATGATATGGTGGAAGTGCTGATAGTCAAAATAGAGATCCTAAACGTAATTGTTGTCCTTGTATATAAGTCACTGGAGGCAAACCCTCAGCAGTTTAAAGACCAACTAATGAAAATAGAACACTGCTTGGAAACCTCACAAATCCAGCTCCGAACATCTTCCTGCTTGGGGACTTCAACCTACGGCACCTGAAATGGAAGCACCGGGCTAATACAGTAATATCAGAAAGAATCACCTCATTCTTTCGGGCAGACGTGAGGAAAACAAATGAGAACATGCCTGAATGGTCCCCAGGACAATATATGCAACTAAAAACTCACACCCCAGAAGTGACTCGAATCCATACTGCCAGGAGCAACGCAATTGCTATGTACAGGACACCTTAATCCACTCGACCATCACGACCGGACAAAAAGAGATGATAGCCGAAGCTATTTGAACTTCCTCTCCACCGGCACTCGGATGGCAATCTTGGCATAGTATTTTATCAAATCACCTCATTCTTTGAGGCACACGTGAGGAACACAAATGAGAACAAGCCTGAATGGTCCCCAGGATTATATGCAATTTCAAACTCACACTCCAGAAGTGACTCGAACCCATACTGCCAGAAGCAACGCACCTGGTATGTACAGGACTCCTTAATCCACTCGACCATCACGACTGGACAAAAAGAGGTGATAGCCAAAGCTATTTGAACAACCACTCCACTGGAACTCGTATGGCAATATTGGGCATAGTATTTTATCAAATCACCAAATTTTTTGGTACACGTGAGGAACACAAATGTGAATAAGCCTGAATGGTCCCCAGGACTATATGCAACCGAAAACTCACTCCCCAGAAGTGACTCTAAACCATACTGCCAAGAGCAACGCCTCTGGTATGTACAGGACACCTTAATCTACTCGACCATCACGACCGAACAAAAAGAGGAAATAGCCAAAGCTTTTTGAACTACTCCTCTGCTCGCACCCGGATGGCAATCTTGGGTTTAGTGTTTTATCAAATCACCTCATTCTTCGGGGCACACGTGGGGAGCACAAATGCGAACAAGCCTGAATGGTCCCCAGGACTATATGCAACTGAAAACTCATACCCCAGAAGTGACTCAAACCCATACTGCCAGGAGCACCACAACAGGTATCTACAGGACACCTTAATCCACTCGACAATCACGACCGGACAAAAAGAGGTGATAGCGTAAGCTATTTGAACTACCCCTCCGCCGTCACTCGGATGGCAATCTTGGGCATAGTATTTTATCAAGACACCTCATTCATTGGGGCACACATGAGGAACACAAATGTGAAAAAGCCTGAACGGTCCCCAGGACTATATGCAACTGAAAACTCACACCCCAGAAGTGACTCGAATCCATACTGCCAGGAGCAATGCAACTGGTAAGTACAGGACACCTTAATCCACTCGACTATCACGACTGGACAAAAAGATGTGATAGCCGAAGATATTTGAACCACCCCTCCACCGGCACTCGGATAGTAATCTTGGGCATAATATTTTATCAAATCAAATCATTCTTTGGAGCACACGTGAGGAACACAAATGAGAACAAGCCTGAATGGTCCCCAGGACTATATGCAACTGAAAACTCACACCCTTGAAGTGACTCGAATCCATACTGCCAGGAGCAATGCAACTGGTAAGTACAGGACACCTTAATCCACTCGACTATCACGACCGGACAAAAAGATGTGATAGCCGAAGATATTTGAACCACCCCTCCACCGGCACTCGGATAGTAATCTTGGGCATAATATTTTATCAAATCACCTCATTCTTTGGGACACACGTGAGGAACACAAATGAGAACAAGCCTGAATGGTCCCAAGGACTATATGCAACTGAAAACTCACACCTCAGATGTGACTCGAATCCATACTGCCAGGAGCAATGCAGTTGGTATGTACAGAACACCTTTAATTCACTTCACCATCACGACCGGACAAAAAGAGGTGAAAAACAAAGCTATATGAACCAACTCTCCGCCAGCACTCAGAGGGCAATCTTGGGCATAGTATTTTATCAAATCACCACATTCTTTGGGGCACACGTGAGGAACACAAATACAAACAAGCCTGAATGGTCCCCAGGACTATATGCAACTGAAAACTCACACCACAAAAGTGACTCGAACCCATACTGCCAGAAGCAATGCAACTGGTATGAACAGGACACTTTAATCCACTCCATTGTCACGACCGGACAAAAAGAGGTGATAGCCGAGGCTATTTGAACCACCCCTCCGCTGGTACTCGTATGGCAATATTGGGCATAGTATCTTATCAAATCATCTCAATATTTTGGACATGTGACGAGCACAAATGCGAACAAGCCTGAATGGTCCCCAGAACTATATGCAATTGAAAACTCACACCCCAGAAGTGACTCGAACCCATACTGCCAGGAGCAAATCAACTACTATGAACAGGACACCTTAATCCACTCGACCATCATGACCGGACAAAAAGAGATGATAGCCGAAGCTATTTGAACCACCCTTCCGCGGGCACTCGGATGGCAATCTTTGGCATAGTATTTTATCAAATCACCTCATTCTTTGGGCCACACGTGAAGAACACAAATGCGAACAAGCCTGAATGGTCCCCAGGACTATATGCAACTGAAAACTCACTCCCTAGAAATGTCTCGAACCCATACTGCCAGGAGCAACGCAACTGGTATGCACAGGACACCTTAATCCACTCGACCATCACGACCGGACAAAAAGAGGTGATAGCCGAAGCTATTTGAACTTCCCCTCCGCCGGCACTCGGATGGCAATCTTCAGAATAGTATTTTATCAAATCACCTCATTGTTTGAGGCACACGTGAGGAACACAAATGCGAACAAGCCTGAATGGTCCCCAGGACTATATGCAATTTAAAATTTCACACCCCAGAAGTGACTCGAACCCATACTGCCAGGGGCAACGCAATTGGTATCAAAAGTCTTTGAAAATGTAATAAGTTATTAGGAAACGCGTTCAAGGGTCGCGTCAGACTAGAGATAAAAATGTATTTTGGAGAACTGATTTTTCAATTACCATTGACAGCGAAAAGAAATATAAGAAATATTGAGGAAATTTGTGTTAGAATTATTAATCTTACTTTTTCGGTCATATTTAATAATATATGTCTACAGGAAAGACTGCTACCAAAATATACTAATATGAAAACACATGACCCAGCAGCAAGGAATCAAGCCTTTACGATAAAATATCGCAAAGATCTGATTCGAAATCAGATACACTAGGCAGAAAATGAAATCAAAGACAACAAAACGCAACTACTTCGTGTCACAAACTAATGGAGAAACAGCAACATCGATGAAAGTCTCCGTACTCCCATCGAGCAACACCTCGACATCCTCACAGATCGACATCACCTCAGCACTGAAACTAGGATAATCAAGAAACTAACAACATTATATGGAGGACCTATGGCAATTCTACGACCGAGAGACGGCTTCCTGAACCTTGCAGGAATCAACCTCACTGAAGACAAAGTCACTCTCCTAAATCTGGGTATAAACTGTCACGTTATGTCCAGACCAAGTGAGATGGCCCTTAAAGTGGAGTTGGAAATCCTGTTGGACGACATATTCTACCTCGAGACACAAAAGAAGGTCACCATCAAGGACATCTTACAAGCAGAACTTATTGCAGAATGAGGAAAGAATCGAGGCAACTACAGAAGCACCATACTATCCCCCGAGCTCAAAGCGGCAGCTAAAAGCCTTCGTGAGAACAAGGAGATTGTCGTCAGGAGAGGTGGCAAGTCGCCAATATACGCCATTCTTAAAAAAACGAATATCTGGCGAAAATGAACCTCATACTCTCTGACCAAACTAAATTCCAAAGGGTAACGAAGGACACTACAGCCGAATTGAAAGCAAAGGTCAACAAATTGATCGAAACTGTGAACGCCAAGAAATCCGGACTCCACCTGCCAAAGATTATTGGGGAATACAAACCTGGATACGCGTATGGAAATGTCAAGACACAAGCCTGGAAACCCACTTCGGCCAATCACCAGCCAGATACCCACACTTACGTACAGACTGGCGAAGCGACTCAACAGCTTGCTGACTCCTTATGTCCCTTGCGCCTCCAGCCTGAAGTCTCCAAAGGAATTTGTTGACTTACTGCGGGGAACACGGGCCACAGGGATAAGGGCCTCATTGGACGTAGAATCACTGTTTACCAACGTACCTGTGGATGAAACAATCAGGATGAAAGTGGACAGAGTGTATCGTGACCCGGCCTGTACCCCTCTTCACATACCAGAAAACATTCTGAGGAAACTACTCCAAGCTTTTACTAAAGAGGCCCCATTCTTGAGCCCGGATGGGCACATATATAAGCAAGTAGATGGGGTCGACAAAGGTTCTCCCCTAGGTGTCCTGTTTGCGAACTTCTACATGGGTACCATCGAACAAAAGGTCTTTTTCGACATGAACTTGAAACCGGCCATATACTGCAGGTATGTTGACGACATTTTTACACAAGGTACCTGATGTCAGACATCTGCAGGAGCTGAAGGAGGCATTTGAGCGGAATTCTGTGTTGCGTTTCACTTACGAGATGGAGAAGGATGGGAAGCTGCCCTTTCTAGATGTAACAGTCATGGAAAGGAGCGGAGGTTTCCACACTGCACTCTACACTAAGGAAACAAACATAGGAATGTGCCTCAATGCCAACAGGGACTGCCCAGACAGGTACAAGAGGAGTGTTGTTAACGCTTATGTCGACCGTGCTCTCAGCCACAGCTCTGGATGGAAGCAAGTCGACGAAGAACTCTGTAGGGTAAGGCAGGTCCTAGTCAACAACGGCTTCTCCAATGGTTTCGTGGAAGACATCATAAGAAGGAAGGTGAAACGCCATTCAACCTCTGAAGAGACAACTAACACAACACCTGTACCCCCTATTAGACTATTTTACAGGAACTTCGTTTCCACAGTTCATAAAACGGAGGAAAGGGTCGTGAAAGATATTGTTAATAGAAACGTTATCCCTACAGACAAAAATCAGAAGATACAATTGACGATTTACTATAAACCCAAGAAAACTGCCGACCTACTCATGAGAAACTCTCCAGACACAAAGCAGAACGCTTTGAAAGAGACCAATGTCATCTATGCCTTCAAAATGCCCACTTGGGGACTGTAAGCCTCAAAGAACTCAGTGTATATAGGCAAGACAACAACATCGCTTTCCAGGCGATAAACGAAGCATAAGCAACAGGGCTCCATTAAGGAACATATAATCTCTTCCCACAACCAGACCATCACCAGAGAAGTCTTAACTAAAAACACGGAAATCATCGATAGATACAGCGATAGCAGGCGGCTTGGTATCTGCGAGGCACTACACATTAAGAAGTCAACACCAGCAATCAACAGCCAATTAATGCACAAATATATTCTACCCACTTCAAGACTCCGCACCAATATAGAAGCATCAAGAAGTATGGGCCAATAGGCCCTTTGCATTTATTTCCATTCTTCCCCTTTAACTTTACCCAATATTACCCAATATTTCATGTTCTATCTTGTGTTGAAAGTTTGTTTTCACCTCATCCAAAACTGTTGTAACATATCACCTCACCCAAATGCAGGTATATAAAATGAATGGCTATTTGAATTATAGCATAGTAAGAAATCTGTTTATTGTTTGCAGGTTATAGTTGTGTGTGTGTAAACTAAAGTCTTTGAAAATGTAATAAGTTATTACGAAACGCGTTCAAGTGTCTCGTCAGACTAGAAATAAAAATGAATTTTGCAGAACTGATTTTGCAATTACCATCGACAGTGAAAAGAAACATAAGAACATATATATATATATATATATATATATATATATATATATATATATATATATATATATATATATATATATATAAATATATATATATATATATATATATATATATATATATATATATATATATATATATATATATATATATATATATATATATATATATATATATATATGTCGTACCTAGCAGCCAGAACGCACTTCTTGGCCTACTATGCAAGACCCGATTTGCCTAATAAGCCAAGTTTTCATGAATTAATTGTTTTTCGAACACCTAACCTACCTAACCTAACCTAGCCTAACTTTTTCGGCTACCTAACCTAACCTAACCTATAGAGATAGGTTAGGTTAGGTTAGGTAGAGTTGGTTAGGTTCGGTCATATATCTACGATAATTTTAACTCTAATAAAAAAAAATTGGCCTCATACATAATGAAATGGGTACCTTTACCATTTCATAAAAAAAATATTAGAGAAAATTTATTAATTCAGGAAAACTTGGCTTCTTAGGCAAACCGGGCCTTGCATAGTAGGCTGAGAAGTGCGTTCTGGCTACTAGGTACGACATATATATATATATATATATATATATATATATATATATATATATATATATATATATATATATATATATATATATATATATATATATATATATATATATATATATATATATATATATATATATATATATGTCGTACCTAATAGCCAGAACGTACTTATCAGCCTACTATTCAAGGCCCGATTTGCCTAATAAGCCAAGTTTTCATGAATTAATGTTTTTTCGACTACCTAACCTACCTAACCTAACCTAACCTAACTTTTTCTGCTACCTAACCGAACCTAACCTATGAAGATAGGTTAGGTTAGGTTAGGTAGGGTTGTTTAGGTTCGGTCATATATCTACGTTAATTTTAACTCCATTAAAAAAAAATTGACCTCATACATAATGAAATGGGTAGCTTTATCATTTCGTAAGAAAAAAACTAGAGAAAACATATTAATTCATGAAAACTTGGCTTATTAGGCAAATCGGGCCTTGCATTGTAGGCTGATAAGTGCGTTCTGGCTACTAGGTACGACATATATATATATATATATATATATATATATATATATATATATATATATATATATATATATATATATATATATGTCGTACCTAGTAGCCAGAACGCACTTCTCAGCCTACTATGCAAGGCCCGATTTGCCTAACAAGCCAAGTTTTCATGAATTAATATAATTTCATATATATATATATATATATATATATATATATATATATATATATATATATATATATATATATATATATATATATATATATTATAAAGCAGAAAGCAGCCATGTCCTTCCCTACAGGATCAGCAGGTGGGTTCACAGGACTAAAATCCAACCACCTCAAGCAAATGCTCAACCCTGCACTGGGTGACATTGTAAAGAACCTCTTGGTGGAACTAACCAGATTCACCAACACATGTCTAGCTGGCAACATACCAGCGTCCATAAAACCTACCTTTTTTGGAGCATCTCTCTGTGCTCTAAAGAAAAAGGATGGAGGGATCAGGCCAATAGCTGTGGGGAATTCTCTCCGGCGTCTCGTCGCAAAGGCAGCTGCAAGAACAGTTAGTGATGCAGCGGCCAACATGCTGAAGCCAAAACAGCTCGGGTTTGGCATTCCACAAGGGTGTGAGGCGGCAGCCCATGCAGCTCGAGCCTTCATCGCCAACATCTCAGACGAAAAGGCCCTTATCAAGCTAGATTTCAAAAATGCCTTCAATTTGGTGCGGAGGGATGCTGTACTCTGTGCGGTTCATAGTCATTTCCCTTCCCTCTACCCTTTTGTACATTCATGCTACAGTATGGATCTTAAGCTACTTTTTGGCGAACATGAAATTGACTCGCGAGAAGGCGTCCAACAGGGTGACCCCCTTGCTCCTCTCCTTTTCTGCTTAGTCATCAAACAAGTCACAGAGGTCCTGTCCAGCGAGCTTAACATCTGGTTCTTGGATTATGGTACCCTAGCTGGTTCCCAAGACTCCCTCCTGGAGGACATCAGAAAAATCCAGGAGCAAGGTGCAGTTTTAGGCCTCACCCTAAACCCTTCTAAATGTGAAATAATATGTTCCAACCAGGGCATCGTAGAGAGAATAGAGGGTGGTCTGCCGAATATCCATACAACTAAACCTGAAGACAGCACACTCCTAGGAGCTCCCCTGGGGTTGAAAGCCATCGATGAGGTCCTTGATAAGAAAATCGCCGACCTTAAGAGGATGGATGGGAGGATTGAAGATATTGATGCTCATGATGCACTCTACCTCATCACCAGATGTCTGTCCCTCCCCAGGTTAACATACTTTCTGAGGTGTTCACCATCTTACAGTAGTCAAAAACTAAGTGAGTATGACCGGTTACTGAAATCAATGCTAGAAAAAGCCCTTAACCTCTCTCTCGATGACCTTCAGTGGAAACAAGCCTCTCTTCCCGTAAGACTTGGGGGCCTCGGAGTTCGAACAGCAACGCAAATCGCTGTTCCAGCCTTCCTGTCCTTATCAGCATCCGACAACCTTGTGAAGGAAATTCTACCTGCCCACTTACATCAGCTGGCAGGTGTACATGATCCAAATTTTACACGCTGTGCCACAGAGTGGGCCTCTCGTGCAGGCCAATCACCTCAACCACCATCCCCAAAAGCCCACAAGCAATCCAGCTGCGATGGCCCCATTGTAGACCAAGTTGCTGCAGAGTGCCTGGGTGCTGCAACAACACAACACGACATTGTTCGCCTCACAGCAGTAGCAGCACTACATGCAGGGGATTTCCTGTTAGCAACCCCAATGTCGGCAACTGGCACACGTCTCACACCACATGCCCTCCGAATTGCTGTGGCCCTCCGCCTTGCTGCCCCAATCCACACCAGATATAGGTGTATTTGCGGCGAGGTGGTGGCTGACAGGTACGGCCACCATGGCCTACTTTGCCAAAGCACAGGGGGATGGCACTCGAGGCACAGTGAAGTTAACGACATCATCAAGAGGAGCCTCACCACAGCTGGATGCCCAGCTGAAAGAGAGCCCCGTTACCTAACGCCCCATAACTCTGATGCTCTTATTGGTCTCCCGGATGGTATCACAGTGAACCCCTGGAAGAATGGCAAGCAGTTAGTATGAGACTACACGTGCGTATTAACCCTGGCTAACACCTACATTAACCTCAGTGTTGCACAACCAGGTGGCACTGCCACCCACAGGGAAGCAGCCAAATCCCGTAAGTATAGAGAACTGGATCACCACTACAATTTTGTCCCCATTGCTTCTGAGACACTCGGCGCCTGGGATAAAAGTGCTACCAGGTTTTTGAAGGAACTGGGTTCTAGGCTCATTGAAACAACAAGGGACCCGAGAGCTGCAAGCTTTCTTTTCCAGCGCCTCAGTGTGGCGATACAGAGGGGAAATGCGCACTGCATCCAGGGTTCCTGCCCGCCATCTGAGGAGCTGGAGGAACTCGACAACCTATGATAACCATCTTTGTAACCCATATGTAACTCCTTTTTTGTAACAAAGTTCAAATAAAGTAAATATATATGTGTACATACAAAAGAATGGGGGTGGTAGAAGATAATATTAGTGTTCAGTGAGAAACCACAAGGTCTCCTCTAAATACTTTTTATTTTCTTCTCCGAGGCTATGGGTCCCCACATTGGCACCAGAGGTGGTACCCTATACATATATACATATATATATATAGAGAGAGACTAGAAATATATACATATAGACTAGAAATAAAAATGAATTTTGGAGAAAAAAAACAATATATATATATATATATATATATATATATATATATATATATATATATATATATATATATATATATATATATATTGTGACGATAATCTCTTTCAAGAGAGATTGAGCCTGCTCTTCCCTATATCAGTCACGTCATTCTACAAGTACAAGATGCTACATTAAAGATACGTTCCACCAGTAGCACAAAACGTTTTGACCAGGAAGCAAAGCGTACCTTGCATCCACCCTGTCATGCCGGCTCACCGCCCGTTGGTCAACTGAGCTAACTACCCATTCTCCGCCTGCCTGCTCCTGATTGGCTGGTGTATTCGCCGACAGCACACCTGCACCTGCACTCACGCCCTCTACCTGAGTCGACGTATGGGCCAGCTCAAGCCGTCCACCTCATAATATTCCTGTGCTCTTAGAAGTTGACATCTCTCTCTGGTATACTAAGCCCTGGCTGTCGTATACTAAGGGAGGTAGCAGCTATAGCCAATATTCTTAGCACCTGATTATTATTGCATTGCACATTATTTTATTGTAGAGTAAATTTTCATATCCAGTAATTATTCATGTTGTTTTGTTTGTTGACTTGTTTTGAATTTTACGTAAGCCAAGGGATTGTCTTTGTTCATATCTTGTTTTCTAAAGTAATTAAAATTTCATTGTTTATATTTTGTGTTTTGCGTGTCTTCCCATTACCTTACCACAGGCAAGCAGTCTCTTTTTTTTTTTTTTTGTAAGTGTGACCAGGCATTGCCACCTGCCATTGGAGGACTGCCGAACATCAACACTCCAACACTTTACCGTCACATTTCATGGGGGCCTGTCCAAGGAGCTTCACTCAGGTACTAGTACCAGAACGTAAATTTGTGGTAAGCGTACTTGGCTTTGGTACAGTTGCTTTTCACTATTTTCAATATTCAATTTTATTTTCATATGGTGCTGTGTGTATTGTGCATTCCGAGAGTAGCATATGGTGAGTGTGAGACAACTTTGGATTACGTGGTGACTGTAGGCCTCAGTCATTCTCTTAATTGGTCATCTCTCCCTCCGTGTTATTACTCGTGTTTACCACCTTTTGTCCCTAGGATATTTCTCATATTTTCGGCAGATCATCATATTGGTACCCTGGTACTTTGGTCTTTCCCCGGGTCAAGAGCACCTAATCTTCTGCAATCTGACAGTAGGAGGATAAAGAGGGCCATAGTTCCCCTAGCACGAACTTTGTTGCTGAATTGGGACCTCAGCAGCAGTTCTCGTCTCCAGTTGACACCTCGCACCCCTACACGTCGGTCAGAGATGATGATATTTACTTTGGTAGGGAATTAGCTTTCTTTTTTCAGAGCACAAAAGTTCGCTAATTCTGTAAGTATCATATTTCATTTCAGTGGGAAAAACTTGCTTATGTCCTATAGACTCGGCAGGGTATGCCTACATTCTTGGACTACCTAATTCACTTTTGAGGCAATTAAATGTTTCATTTGTTTAAGAAACTCAGTTTAGCTTACTTAGTAGGATTTTCTTGCCCTTATCCTCTTACATTGAGTACCGGGTACAAGATTTCCTGCGATCTTGATTTATTAATCATTTACCATCTTGAAATTAACATTAATTGTTGACGATTCCACAGGATAGGTACCAGTTGCCACGTTGTCCTGTTTCTGACATTCACCATATCACAACAGTATATTCGTTGTACATTTATTTGCTAATTTCACCATGTTTCGTCTCCAAGCTTTCCGTGCAGATCCAGCAGCTGAAATAGGGAACTTAAGTCGTGCCAAGAGGACCGAATTACAAACTCTTGCACATGAGTATCATCTAGATGTTCCCCATGGAGCCAACAAAAATGAACTGCATAACCTGTTACTGGATTATCTCTTAGAGGAAGGTAAGATTGACTCTGAAACTCACGAAACTTACTCTATTGCAGATAAACCTGATTTGGCAGCTATGAAACTCAAACTAGAACTTGCCAAGATCAAGCGAGAGCAGCAAAGGGAAGCAGCTGCAATACGAAAGGAAGAAAAGGAACGAGAAGCGACCCTGGCAAAAGAAGCCCTACAACTAAAAGAACGAGAAGCTGCCTTGAGGAAAGAAGAACAAGAACGTGAGATTGCAATACTCCGTGAGCGTGAGCGAGTACAGCTTGAAGCAAAACAACGCCACCTGGAGATGCAACGCGAGCATGACAAACAGCAAGCTGCTATGGTTATTGAATGTCGTCAACAAGAACTCGCGTTGGAGACTACCCTGGAAACACAAACCGAAACTGTCTCTATTTTCCGCTTGTTACAACTTGTAATAAAGTTGTTACATCTTGGCTTAACGTGTTTATGACGTATTAGAACGTTGTTACAACTTGCTATATTGGTTGTTATAACTGGTTAGGAGGTGTTGAAACTTGTTCGAACGTTGTACCAACGTCGTAGTTTCGGTGTGTGTTTGGCGGGTACACACCTCACTCAACGCCAGCAAGCTACCGCCAGTCTTCCAGTAAGTTTCAATATCTCCCATGCAAGTAAGTTAATGCCACGATTCGTAGAGACAGAGGTCGACGTATTTTTTACCACCTTTGAGACCCTTGCTAATCAACTTAGCTGGCCTGCCGACCAATGGGCTACCCTTCTCAGAGTATATCTCACAGGTAGAGCTGCAGTTACTCTCAGTACTTTGGCGTCTGAGAATGACTACCAGACCCTGAAGCAAGCAGTGTTGGACGCCTACCTTCTCTCCACCGAAAGCTACCGACGAAAATTCCGTGACCACCTAAAGGCAAGTACCACCACCTTTCTAAAATTTGCTAATACCAAAAGGAGATACTTTATGAAATGGCTGGAAGCAGCACATGTCTCTACCTTTGCAGAACTCGTCAACCTCATGCTAGTTGAAGAATTCTTGAGGCGTGTGTCTCCTCCTGTCTGTTTATATTTAGCAGATAAAGAAGAGATCGACTACCTAAAATGTGCTAGGTCGGCTGACACTTACAGCCTCGTCCACCGGCTGACACCAGAACCACCTTCCAGTAACAAGTCGTGGTACAGTTACGAGAAAGTGAGTACCGATCAAGCTGGCTCGCAATTGTACTGTAAGTATTGTAGACTGTATGGACATACCATAGATAAATGTGGTAAGTCTCAATACAAAGGATAATACTGAATCCACTAAACCCAAACAGACTCCTCCTAAGTCCGGTAAGCCTGTGATGAATGTTGGTGTTCATGTTAATGATCTTTCTCTCTTCAGTAAACACCTGTATACTGGAAGTGTCTCTGCCAACGGTTCAAATCCGGAGGGATGTTTCAAATTGAAGATCTTGAGGGACACAGCGGCTCTTCAATCAATCATTTTGAAATCAGCTGTGCCCAATATCGCCTACACCGGGGAAACCGTCTTCATCACTGACCTCACTGCTACCACTTCCTTATCCACTCGCCAGAGTCCACCTGGATTGTCCCTTCAGTGACCGGTGAAGTCCAAGTCGCCATCAGGGAAAAGCCTTTTCCCATGCCTGGAGTGCAACTTCTCCTGGGCAACGACTTGGCAGAAGACCTGCAACCGACCAACCTGATCGTCATGGACAAACCCCAGGTGTGTACCTCTGTAATGGATAATCGCATCTTTGAGTATGTTCCAGCAAAGGTTCAAGAGAGTGATGAAGTTTCTCCTCTGGTTTTGGTGACCACCCGTGATCAAGCTGCACGACCACAGCCAGCTGACTCTACTGCTACCGCTGTCCCTCAAGACCCTCAGAAACTACCCCCGAATCTTACCACGTTGGAGTTCCGTAAGTTACAGAGGGAAGATCTTACCTTGACACCATTATTCTTCCAGGCTGAGACTCAACCTGACAGTATTACCTGGGTTCTTTCTAGAGAACGAGTTGCTCTACCGCACATACAGACCCAGTAAACTGAAGGAGGAGGACGATTGGGCTAACGTCGAACAACTAGTGATTCCTGCCAGCCTGCGGCCCACTATTCTACACCTGGCCCACAGGAGCACTTTCGCACTTACGGTTTTAACAAAACCTACCACGGAATCCGTCAAGACTACTACTGGCCAGGTATGGTAAATAGCGTCAAACAGTACGTCAAACAGTGTCATACATATCAGTTGGCAGATAAACCGAACATCTCTATCCCCAGAGCACCACTGACACCCATCCAGGTGCCTGCGGAACCTTTCCACAGACTTATTATAGACTGTGTTGGTCCTTTACCTCGGACCAATTCTGGCAACGCCTATATTCTAACCATCCTGTGTCCTACCACCAGATTCCCCATAGAAGTTCCAGTAAAGAACATTACGGCTGCTACTGTGGTGAACCACTTATTGAAGATCTTCACCCAGTATGGATTTCCAAGGGAGGTTCAGAGTGACTGTGGCACCAACTTCACCAGTGATCTCTTCAAGAGGACACTGGAAGAGTTCAACATCACACAGGTATTGTCCAGTCCCTATCATCCTGCTTCACAGGGTTCTCTTGAGCGTAGTCATCAGACTATTTAAGCACTCCTAAAGAAGTTTTGCAATGAGACCTCTAAGGATTGAGATAAACAACTTGACCTCATTATGTGTATTTTTAGAAGTCTTCCCAATGAGTCTCTAGGAGTATCTCCTTATGAGATGCTCTACTGACGTAAGTGCCGTACTCCTCTTAAAGCTTTTAAAGACTCTCTACGTGATGCCACCTTCAGTGAGCATCAGAATAGTGCCCCAGTTTCTTCAAAACCTACAACACATTCTAGAGAGAGGTGCATAACTTTGCTAAGGATAATCTATTGAAAGCCCAGGAGAGGATGAAGACTCATTACGACCAGAACAGCAAAGTAAGGAAATTTAAACCGGGAGACTTCGTGTTGGCCTATTTCCCTATCCCAGGTTCTCCCTTGCAAAACAGGTTTTCAGGACCCTACCGCATCAAGGAGTGCAGAAACAACCACAACTACGTTCTAGAGACTCCAGATAGGTGGCGGAAGACCCAATTGTGCCACGTCAACCTCCTGAAACTATATAATGGTACTCCTCCCACTGTGTTAGTAGCATATTCTACCTTTAAAGGTCAATACATCCACAGTGAGACCTTCCCTGCTTCTCCTCCCGAAAGCACTGACACTGAGTCAGCGCTTTCCAATTCGGAAATCCTAACAGATCTTCATAACTATTTTCAGGACAATAATAGTGCTCCTTTGCCATATTCTAATCCTATTCTCACCTCGCCAGATATCACCGAAGCCTTTCATCCTCCATGTCGACGCCTGTGGTACCGGCATCGGGGGTGTCCTGATGCAGCAACGAAGCGAGGAGAATCTACCTGTTAGCGACCACAGCTACAAGGAACTACAGCACAATCGACAGGGAGCTACTCATCGTCCTGAACTTGCAGCACTTCAAACAATACCTGAAAAGTGCTCGGTCTACCACCATCTACACGGACCACAACACCCTACACTTCCTGCAGCAAACCCAATCCAACAATCGACGGCTTCTACAATGGGCTTGATATCTGCAGAAATTCAACCTGGAGATATCTACATCAAGGAGTCTGACCACATCATAGCCGACGCCCTCTCCAGAGTCTATGAAGTAGAGGCAGCTCCACCTATCACCCTACCACATGAAGACGTAACTTCTTCCGGAACAGCAGGCTTCAAGGGAGAGTTGTGACGATAATCTCTTTCAAGAGAGATTGAGCCTGCTCTTCTCTATATCAGTCACGTCATTCTACAAGTACAAGATGCTACATTGAAGATACGTTCACCAGTAGCACAAAACGTTTTGACCAGGAAGCAAAGCGTACCCTGCACCACCCATCACGCCGGCTCACCGCCCGTCGTCAACGAGCTAACTACCCATTCTCCGCCTGCTTACGCCTGATTGGCTGGTGTATTGCCGACAGCACACCTGCACCTGCACTCACGTCCTCTACCTGAGTCGACGTCTGGGCCAGCTCAAGCCAGTCCTCCTCAGAATATTCCTGTGCTCTTAGAAGTTGACATCTCTCTCTGGTATACTAAGCCCTGGCTGTCGTATACTAAGGGAGGTAGCAGCTATAGCCAATATTCTCAGCACCTGATTATTATTGTCATTGCACATTATTTTATTGTAGAGTAAATTTTCATATCTAGTAATTATTCATGTTGTTTTATTTGTTGACTTGTTTTGAATTTCACGCAAGCCAAGGGATTGTCTTTGTTCATATCTTGTTTTCTAAAGTAATTAAAATTTCATTGTTTATATTTTGTGTTTTGCGTGTCTTCCCATTACCTTACCACAGACAAACAGGCAAGCAGTCTCTTTTTTTTTTATAAGTGTGACAAGGCATTGACACCTGCCATTGGAGGACTGCCAAACATCAACACTCCAATACTTTACCGTCACAATATATATATATATATATATATATATATATATATATATATATATATATATATATATAAAGCCATGCAACCTCTGAAGAGACAACTAACACAACACCTATACCCCCTATTAGACTATTTTACAGGAACTTCTTTTCCACAGCTCATAAAACGGAGGAAAGGGTCCTGAAAGATATTGTTAATAGAAACGTTATCCCTACAGACAAAAATCAGAGGATACAACTGACGATTTACTATAAAACCAGAAAAACGGCCAGCCTACTCATGAGAAACTCTCCAGACACAAAACAGAACGCTTTAAAAGAGACTAATGTCGTCTATGCCTTCAAATGCCCACTTGGGGACTGTAAGCTCCAAAAAAACCAGTATATAGGCAAGACAACAACATCTCTTTCTAGGCGTTTAACGATGCATAAGCAACAGGGCTCCATTAAGGAACATATAATCTCTTCCCATAACCAAACCATCGCCAGAGAAATCCTAGTAAACAACACAGAAATCATCGATAGATACAGCGATAGCAGGCGGCTTGACGTATGCGAGGCACTACACATCAAGAAGTCAACACCAGCAATCAACAGCCAATTATTGCACAACTATATTCTACCCACTTCAAGACTCCGCTCCAATATAGAAGCATCAAGAAATATGGACCAATAGGCTTTCTACAAACACCTCTATTCAATACCCATTGTTTCTGTTCTGTCTTGTGTTGATACTTTTAATACCCTATTAATATCCCCTCCTGTTCTGTCTTGTGTTAATGCCACATCACCCTTCCCACCTCACTCAAATGTAGATATAAAATCAGAGATACGTTCTAATCAGTTGTGTATTTGTGAAGTCTTTGAAAATGTAATAAGTTTTACGAAACGCGCCCGTGTCGCGTCAGACTAGAAATAAAAATGAATTTTGGAGAAGTGATTTTTGATTTACCTCCAACAGTGAAGCGTAATGTACGAAAGATTGAGAA